>NW_028168888.1:1040000-1052500 GCF_964035555.1 Netta rufina | reverse complement strand
GGGTTAGTCTTAGGGTAAGCATTAGGGTTAGGTTTAGGGTTCTGTTAGGGGTAGGGTTAGGGTTAGGGTTAGGGTTAGGGTTAGGGTTAGGGTTAGGGTTAGGGTTAGGGTTAGGGTTAGGGTTAGGGTTAGGTTAGGTTTAGGGTTAGAATTAGGTTAGGGTTAGGGTTAGGGTTAGGGTTAGGGTTACGGTTACGGTTAGGGTTATGTTTAGGATTAGGTTTAGGGTTAGGGTTAGGGTTAGGTTTAGGTTTAAGTTTAGGCTTAGGCTTAGGCTTAGGTTTAGGCTTAGGCTTAGGGTTAAAGTTAGTCTTTACGTTAGGGTTAGTGTTAGCGTTAGGTTTAGGTTAGGTTTGGAGTTAGGGTTAGGTTTAGGTTTCTGTTAGGGTTAGATTTAGGGTTACGGTTAGGTTTAGGGTTAGGATTAGGGTAAAGATTAGGGTTCTGTTAGGGTTAAGGTTAGGGTTAGGGTTAGGGTAAGGTGTAGGGTACGTTTAAGTTTAGGGTTAGCGTTAGGGTTAGGGTTAGGTTTAGGGTTATGTCAAGGGTTAGAATTAGAATTAGGGTTAACGTTAGGGTTATTGTTATTGTTAGGTTTATGTTAGGGTTAGGTTTAGATTTCTGTTAGGGTTAGACTTAGGGTTAGGGTTAGAGTTAGGGTTAGGGTTAGAGTTAGGTTTAGGGTCAGGGTTAGGGTTAGGGTTAGGGTTAGGGTCAGGGTTAGGGTTAGGGTTGGGGTTAGGGTTAGGGTTAGGGCTAGGGTTAGCGTTCTGTTAGGGTTATGGTTAGGTTTAGGTTTAGGGGTAGCGTAAGGGTTAGGGTTAGGGTTATGGTTATTGCTAGGGTTAGGCATCGGTTTAGACTAGTGTTAGGGTTAGGGTTAAGGTTAGGGTTCTGTTAGGGTTAGGGTTAGATTTAGGGTTAGGTTTAGTGTTAGGGTTAGGGTTAAGGTTAGTGGTAGGGTTAGGGTTAGGATTAGGGTTAGGGTTAGGGTTAGGGTTAGAGTTAGGTTAGGGTTAAGGTTAGGGTTAGAGTTAGGTTTAGTGTTATGTTAAGGGTTAGAATTAGGATTAGGGTTAACGTTAGGGTTATTGTTAGTTTCAGGTTTAGGTTAGGTTTAGAGTTAGGGTTAGGTTTAGGTTTCTTTTAGGGTTAGGGTTAGGGTTAGGGTTAGGGTTAGATTTAGGGTTAGAGTTAGGATTAGGGTTAGGGTTAGAGTTAGGTTTAGGGTCAGGGTTAGGGTTAGGGTTATGGTTAGGGTTACGGTTAGGGTTAGGGTTCTGTTAGGGTTATGGTTAGGGTTAGGGTTAGGGCTAGCGTAAGGGTTAGGGTTAGAGATATGGTTATTTCTAGGGTTAGGCATCGGTTCAGACTAGTGTTAGGGTTAGGGTTAAGGTTAGGGTTCTCTTAGGGTTATGGTTAGATTTAGGGTTAGGTTTAGTGTTAGGGTTAGGGTTAAGGTTAGTGTTAGGGTTAGGGTTAGGATTAGGGTTAGGGTTTGGGTTAGGGTTAGGGTTAGGGTTAGGGTTAGAGTTAGGTTAGGGTTAAGGTTAGGGTTAGAGTTAGGTTAGGGTTAGGTTTAAGGTAAGGGTTAGGGTTAGGGTTAGGGTTAGGGTTAGGGTTAGGGTTAGGGTTACTGTTACGGTTACGGTTACGGTTAAGGTTATGTTTAGGATTAGGGTTAGGGTTAGGGTTAGGGTTAGGGTTAGACTTAGGTTTAGGGTTAGTGTTAGGTTTAGGGTAAAAGTTAGGGTTCTGTTAGGGTTAACGTTAGGGTTAGGGTTAGGGTAAGGTGTAGGGTAGGTTTAAGTTTAGGGTTAGGGTTAGGTGTAGTGTTATGTTAAGGGTTAGAATTAGGATTAGGGTTAACGTTAGGGTTATTGTTAGTGTCAGGTTTAGGTTAGGTTTAGAGATAGGATTAGGTTTAGGTTTCTGTTAGGGTTAGACTTAGGGTTAGGGTTAGTGTTAGGGTTAGGGTTAGGGTTAGGGTTTGGGTTAGGGTTAGAGTTAGGGTTAGGGTTAGAGTTAGGTTTAGGGTCAGGGCTAGGGTTAGAGTTAGGGTTAGGGTTAGGGTTAGGGTTAGGGGTAGGGTTAGGTTAGGGTTAGGGTTAAGGTTAGGGTTAGGGTTACGGTTAAGGTTAGGTTTAGGGTTTGGGTTAGGGATAGGCTTAGATTTAGGGCTACGGTTAGGGTTAGGGTTCTGTTCGGGTTAGGGTTAGGGTTAGGTTTAGAATAGGGTTAGGTTTAGGGTTAGGGTTAGGGTTCTGTTAGGTTTATGGTTAGGGTTAGGGTTAGGGTTAGGGTTAGTGTTAGGGTTATGGTTAGGGTTAGGTTTATGGTTAGGGTTATGGTTAGGGTTAGGGCTCTGTTAGGGTTAGTGTTATGTTTAGGGTTATGGTAGGTTTAGGGTTAGGGTTAGGGTTAGGGTTAGGGTTAGGGCTAGAGTTAGGTTAGGGTTAAAGTTAGGGTTAGTGTTAGGTTAGGGTTAAGGTTAGGGTTAGAGTTAGGTTAGGGTTATGTTTAGGGTTAGGGTTAGTTAGGGTTAGGGTTAGGGATAGGGTTAGGGTGAGGGACAGTGTTAGGGTTAGTGTTAGTGTTAGGTTTAGGGTTAGAATTAGGTTAGGGTTAGGGTTAGGTTTAGTGTTAGTGTTAGGGTTAGGGTTATGTTTAGGATTAGGGTTATGGTTTGGGTTAGGGATAGGGTTAGGTTTCTGTTTTGGTTAGGGTTAGAGTTGGTTAGGTTTAGGGTTAGGGTTAGGGTTACGGTTACGTTTAGGGTTAGGGATTGTTTTAGGATTAGATTTTGGATTAGTATTAGGGTTATGGTTAAGGTTCGGTTCAGGGTGAGGGTTTGCGTTAGGGTTAGGGATATGGTTAGGGTTCGGTTTAGAGTTAGGGTTACGGTTTGGTTTAGGGTTGGGTTATGTTCAGTATTAGGGTTAAGGTTAGGGTTAGGGCTAGGATTAGGGTTAGCGTTAGGTTTCATTTAGGTTTAGGTTAGGGTTAGGGTTAGGGTTAGGGTTAGAGTTAGGTTAGAGTTAAGGTTAGGGTTAGAGTTAGGTTAGGGTTAGGCTTAGGGTTAGGCTTAGGGTTAGGGTTAGGGTTAGGGTTACGGTTAGGGTTAGGGTTAGGGTTAGGGTTAGGGTTAGGGTTAGGGTTTTGTTTAGGGTTAGGGTTAGGTTTAGGTTTAGTGTTAGGGTTAGGGTTAGGGTTAGGGTTACGGTTAGGTTTAGGGTTAGGGCTAGTGTTCTGTTAGTGTTAGGGTTAGCGTTAGGAATTGGTTTAGGGTTAGGTTTAGTGTTTGGGTTAGGGTTAGGGTTAGGTTTAGGGTTATGGATAGGGTTAGGTTTAGGGTTAGGGTTACGGTTACGGTTAGGGTTAGGGCTAGGTTAAGGGTTAGGTTTAGACTAGGTTTAGGGTTAGTGTTAGCTTTAGGGTTCTGTTAGGTTTAGGGTTAGGGTTAAGCTTACGGTTAGGGTTAGGGTTAGGGCTAGGGTTCTGTTAGTGTTAGGGTTAGGGTTAGGGTTTGGTTTAGTGTTAGGTTTCGTGTTTGGGTTAGGATTAGGTTTAGGGTTACGTTTAGGGTTGGGGTTAGGGTTAGGTATAGCGTAGGGGTTCGGGTTAGTATTAGGGCTCTGTTAGGGTTAGTGTTATGTTTAGGGTTAGGGTAGGTTTAGGGTTAGGGTTAGGGTTAGAGTTAGGTTAGAGTTAAGGTTAGGGTTACAGTTAGGTTAGGGTTAGGCTTAGGGTTAGGCTTAGGGTTAGGGTTAGGATTAGGGTTAGTGTTAGGTTTAGGGTTAGGGTTAGGGTTAGGGTTAGGGTTAGGGTTAGGGTTAGGGTTAGGGTTAGGGTTAGAATTAGGTTAGGGTTATGGTTAGGGTTAGGGTTAGGGTTAGGGTTACGGTTAGGTTTAGGGTTAAGGCTAAGGTTCTGTTAGTGTTAGGGTTAGGGTTAGGGTTAGGCTTAGGATTAAGGTTAGTGTTAACGTTAGGGTTAGTGTTAGTGTTAGGTTTAGGTCAGGTTTAGAGTTAGGGTTAGGTTTACGTTTCTGTTAGGGTTAGACTTAGGGTTAGGGTTAGGGTTAGGGTTAGGGTTAGGGTTAGGGTTAGGGTTAGATCCGTCATTAGGGTTAGGGTTAGGGTTAGGGTTATAAAATATATAAATAAATAAATAAAGCAGTCCTAAATCATCATAAATGGCCAAAGAATTAGAAGAAGCACTTTTTTTCCAAAGCTGCAATGTTTTCCATTCATCTCACTGGGCCAGCAGAGCACTAGAGAGCTGGATGCACTGAACTCCTGGCTGATACCCTAAATGACCTGCAGGAAGATCTTCTTATCTCTGTCCCCCAGTTTCTCCTTTCAATCTCTGTTTTGTCTGTTTGTATCACTAGCTATCAAAGCGCTACTGAGATATGCACGTGCAGCACCCAGCACAACCTTGTTTCAGGCTCCAGTGAAACCTTTAGGCATTACCATCCTATAAACGAGTAACAGTGATAGTGAGTGTAATTACAGTCGTCAAACTATTCCAGCTCCACATCATTAGCCATGCCCTGAGCTAAATAACATTTTAATCAGTTTGATATGTCATCTGTGGCTTTCTTCACTGCCACTTGCAATCCAGCAAACTCCTTCCTTCATGTTTCTAGATTAGACAGAGGGTTCTTAACTGCAAACATCCACTTCCCTGTTCAGGAAGCAGTGAGACCTTTCATCTTCACCCAGAATTAAGATGATATCCAAGCATCATGAGACACAGCGCGTATGTCTCCTAGGCCCATCCCATAAGAGCAGGACATTTACCTCACATGAGAAGAAGACTTAATGCAGAGGCAAAGCAAGATATTCGGTGTCAAAGCCATGTCTGGATGATCATTAAAGACAGACCAAAATCACCCAGTACAGGAGGAAAATCTATCATTTGTAGAAGATTATGGTCTCTGATTATTAGTTTCAAAATTAGTTTTTTCTTTGGATTTCCTCTGAACTTAGTTTGGAATGCCTTTGGTTTTGAATAGTTCTGAAATTGTATTACTTCTCCTAAGTAAGTTGATAGTCTGTTCTATTTACGTGAAATTCAAATAATATTGTGAAGGATCTGCCATCACTTTTACTGTGTGCCAGGCTGAGAGCCTTCCTGTACTTAAAGGCAACCTATAGGAAAGCTGGGGAGGGGGTCTTTATGAGGGCCTGGAGTGACAGGACATGGAGTAATAGCTTTACACTGGAAAGTTAGATTTCTGATATATGTTAGGAAGAAATTCTTTACTGATAGTACTTCACATCCTGTGCGTCTGCCAACTTCTGCATCTTCTGGTTGCCTCCCCTACTTAAGAGAGGATGCTGGAGTGCTGTGTGAAACACTCAGATCTTCCATAAACAAAGCAATACCTTACCTTTTGCATTCAAAGATGTGCCCAGTATGTTCAGCTAAAACAACTTCTACCCTACAGCGTTTTGTTGAAAGTTCCAATTTCTGTCTCAGTTTCATGTACACCAAATTTTCAAGCAGGATTTCCGGGCCAGTGTTGTCTGTCTGCGATAGACTGCTTTGCTAGATCATCGTTCACTGCTCCCTCTGCCAGGCACAGGCCTTTTTGTCTTAATCCCTTGTAAGAAAACTTGCAGAGGTATATGGGGTAGCAGTCAGCAGTGTAAAAGAAGAAGAGACATCCTGCCTTCGTACATATATATACAACACAACATCAAAGAGCTCAGCAAGGTCCACCAAGGAAAGGAAGCAATGCAGGAGAAAGACAGGACAACAGGGATAATGGGGAGCATAAGGGAGGAGGCAGCCAGCGGCCTTAAAAACAAAGCATAAAAAATAGCTTCCAATAGTGGGACATAGTGAATTGGAGCTCTGGGGTCTGCATCTAGAGATGTCTTTTATATTTATCGTGCTGTTGTGGAGATGGGTCCTCTGGCTTTGGTCATGGTTTTTCATGTTCTGCAATTCTCTCCCAAGAAGAAGCCCTTGTTGGGCGGAGAGGTAGAGGTGTGCTCCAGAAACACAGTGATGGCAAGGAGTCCTCCACTTCATTCTTCCAATTTTTTCCAGCTGGAAGCATTCATAGTTGTCAGCTGAATTGGTTGTGAGGAGTAGGAAACACAGCATTGCTGGATTTCTGCTTTCTCCTAGATCTTAGCAGACCACATGATGATAGTTGTTCTTGTTTTATGTTCTTATGGTACGTTATGTTATTATACATTTTTTCTATGTTATGTTATTTTATGTTCTTATGTTATGTTCTTATGTTCACAACAGAACTCATTTCCAATACTGCCTCAGAGACACCTGGGCCAAAGAGCAGGGCCTTGAGCGGGTAGCTCACCTTGAGCGAGCTCATTTCCTTCCCAGTAGCTGAAATGTGCCCTTTCGGGGGCATTTGGGGGCTACAGCGTGCTGCTGAGAGGGATGTTGGAGCTCCTGCAGGGCAGTGCTTCCACTAAAGCAAGGCCTTTTCTGCATCTTCTACTGCCCTTCAAGCGAGGATGCTTGGGGCACACAAGAAGCTGGCAGGGGACACAGCTGCAGGGATTGCAGGGATTCCTAAAGTCATAGCCAAATACAAGAAAGACAGGAGGACATGATGCTTCCGAGACAAAGGAGCTCGCTTTTGGGTCAAAATCCGTCCATTTTTCAGGGCAGCAAGAGATGCTGTGCATTTCTCTCTTCCCCCTGAGACAGCCACTGGGTGACGATGGTGCCAAGTGTCTTGAAAGAGACCTTGCTTTCTCAGGCCCAGGTGTCCAGCTGCACACCAAGGCTGTCCCTGGCTTCCAGGCGCAGTTGCCAGGCCCAAGGCCGAGCTCCCCTGCGAGCCCCCAGCCCAGCAGACCTTGCTCCTGGCATTGTGGAGCAGCCATTTCACGGCAGCCTTTTCTCCTGGCAGTCTGCTTAGCGCCGAGAGCTCTGCCACCGGGATGCCTGAGAGCACAGGAAACACACACACAAAGAAAACAACAACAACAACAAAACACCATTGGGTGACTTCTTGTGAACGCAGCGATCATTTAATCCCTTTGTTTTCCCAGGTGGTGTGGATGATACTGGCTGCACTGTTGGAGTTTGGATTTGGAGAGGAACACGTGAGCACAATCGTATGTTGCATCAGAAGTAGTCGGCATTGTGGAGAAGGTGGGCGTCATTGCCGGCGTCCTAGTGAATGCTGATACTCTTTTTGCAGCTGATGATGAGCCTGGCACTTGACTAAGATGACAATCAGTGCCTGTGCGTTTCTTGAGGCGGAGGGACTTTACCATCCAGCAACCTGAGAGCTAAGTTGGGGGGCACCTGGTATTTGCATATCTGGGGTGGCTAATGGGAGCTGGGAGTCAGAGCAGCGTGGAGCCAGCTGGCTGAATAGACTTGGTGCCACGGTGAGGGTGGTTCAGGCTGGGTCATGTTCAGGCTGCTTGTGGCTGGGTCACCAGCCTAATAGAAGCAGCGGGATTATTTTGTAGCTTGAGTGCGCGTGCCAGGCATGACAGTTTCCTTCTGTTCGTCTGTCCTGTAGTGTTGCTTCTGCAATGTCTGTTCTGTGCTTCTCAGGTCTTGATATCCTCCTAGCTTTTTACACTGGACTGACTAGACATGCGACTTGATAGCGGTGCTGAAGGGCCTCAATGCTTGTTTTGTCATCATGACTCTGATCTGAGCACTTCTTGTCTTGCAGTCACTGCTTGAAGTACAGATCTGTTTTAGGTCTTGTGCATCGTATTCAGTTTGAGATCACATCTGTTTCCATCCTCACTCTTGAAGAAGTCAACTGGGCTGCATCAGGAGCTCTTGCTTGGGAATTGATTTCCTAAGCGTCTTCCTATGGAGTTTTCACTCCCCATCCTTCTGGTCTCTTGTCTTGAAGGCAGGCTTTTTATGCATCCATCTTCCCAGTTCTGGCAGTTGCTTCCAGTCACATGTCGTGACATTTGAGTCTCTCCTTGGGCCTGCTGCAGAGCACCTGTTCTGACTTGCTGTTGCCACAGGGCTTCCCTCTGGGGGTCGCTTTTTCTTGTGCCTTGTGTTGTGTGTTTTGTTTGTAGTGTTTGTGGTGTGCCTGTGTGTATGTGTTTGGTCTGGAACTGTCCTGCCTGGCAGTTAGTGATGATAGCTAATGTCCATGGGTGTACTAATACATTGTCCGGACTGTTTTGGCAAAGACATCCGGTCTGCCTCTGGGCACGTACTGAAGGGCAGCTGGCACAGTCATCTCTGTGGTGTTTGGCAAATGTGGAGGTGGGAGACTATATCTTGTTGCGAGCAGCTGCTCGCATAGCGCTTGAACGGTGTGCTTGAGGACGTCTTTTGAATCTTGAAAGCTTACAGATACGGGGTTTTGAAATTCTTATTTTTATTCCTTTCCTGTCCCCAGTAGAGTGTAAAGCTTTGGAGGAACCTGTCACAGGGAAGAGCTCCTTCTGGAACTGTCCAGCACTCGGTAGGCAACTCGGTGACTGGCCTGATCCCCTTTCCAGGTGCTGAGGCAATGGGGCTGCTGTTTTGAAATGATAATATTGTAAATGGGGTTCCTTTGTGTTGTTGAGGGATGGGTGCTAATGCTGGCAGCTGAATGATTATCTTGTGACTGTGTTTTCCTTTGTTCAGGCTGAAAGGCAGTGTGTAGTCCATGACATCATGACCCGAGGTGCCTCTGGAGTGAGTGGTGTGTGATGAGCAGAGGTAGCTGTTATTTTGGGGGTGCAGTTGTCACTGCAGTTACTTTTTTACATCCAAACGAGTAAAATACACATGTTAATTCGAAAGAACCTTTTTGCTGGGAAGAAAGTGATTATGCAGGATTATGGATCAGGAGGACTTCATGTCCTTTTCCAGCCTCAATATTTACACTAAAAGCAGATAAGAAATTTGAAGAAGAACAGGAAAAAGAAAAAGAAAATAAACGGGAGCTGTTGCATAACCTACCATCTCCATATCCTACCAATCCACCTCCGGTGGCTGTGGTATCTCTAGCAGTACCACCTTTGCCCCTGCTTCCACCACCATCAGCACCAGAATGAGACCGACCTCCGGCTGCATGCAGGAGAAGTAGGACTGCCATATCTGAGAGAGCTTCTCTATATACCTTAAGGGAGGTAACTGGTGTATAACTGGGTTGGAGTTTTAACAGTTAGGGTTTTAAGGGTTTCAGGGTTATTGTGTTAGGGTTTTAGAATTTTTTGGGTTGTAGTGTTGATAGGTTTTTTAGTGTTAGGGTCCTAGGGTTTTATTTTTGGTCAGTTACTTAGGGTTAGTGTTTTAAGATCCTTTTTTTTTTTTTTTTTTTTCAGGTTAGGTGAGGTTCTCCAGGGTTTGGGTTTTGAGCGTCCTACTGTTTTGGGTTAGGGCTTTGCACATCCTACTGCTTTGGGTTGGCTTTGGGTTTTAAGCATCTTAGGTTTTGGGTTATGGTGTTGAGCGTCCTAATGTTTTGGGTTAGGGCTTTGGGTTTTAAGCATCTTAATTTTTGGGGCAGAGTTTTGTGTGTCTTAATGTTTTCAGTTTGTGTTTAGAGCGTCCTAAAGTTTAGGGTTTTGGTCTGTGTTTTGAGCGTCCTAATGTTTAGAGTTAGGGTTTTGAGCATCCTACTGTTTTGGGTTGGCTTTGGGTTTAGAGCATCTTAATTTTGGGGTTAGGGCTTCAAGTGTTCTAATTTTGTTGTTTAGGGCTTTGAGAATCCTAATGTTTTGGGTATGGGTTTTGAGCGTCTTAAGTGTTTGGGTTAGGGCTTTTAGGCATAGGACTTCAGGGGTTTAGTGTGGTAAATAGTTTGGGTTCGGCCTGTAGGGGTTTCGAAGTTTTTTAGTGTTAGGGCTTGAGGCTTTTTTGAAAGGGCAGTAAGTGCTTGGGTTACAGTGAGTGCTGGTAAATGTGTTTCTCGAACACTCGGCCTGTGATTGGTCAAGCCAGCTGCCTGGGGAATGCTGGTAGGCGTAGTTTTCCGGCTCCGGGCTTCTGGTTGGCCATGTTTGGTGCCCAGAGCATGCTGGGAGATGTAGTTCTCGGACTCTGAACGTCCGGGAGGCCGTGTTTCTTGCCCAGAGCATTCCGGGAGATGTAGTTCTGGGACTCTGGACTTCCGGGAGGCCATGTTGGGTGCCCAGAGCTTACGGGGAAACGTAGTTCTCGGGAACTAGGGTTAGGGTTAGTGGTTAGGGTTGGGGTTAGAGGTTGGGGTAGGGGTTTGGGGTTCGGGTTAGGGTGTGGGGTTGGGGGTTTGGGTGAGGGTTGGTGTTAGGGTTTGCGTTTAAAGGGTTAGGGTTAAGGTTGGTGTTAGGGTTTGGGGTTAGGGGGTTAGGGTTAAGGGTTAGGGTTAGGGTTAGGGTTTGGTTAGGGTTAGGGTTAGGTTTAGACTAGGGTTAGGGTTAGTGTTAGGCTTAGGGTTCTGTTAGTGTTAGGGTTCGGGTTAGGGTTCGGGTTAGGGTTAGGGTTAGGGTTACGGTTAAGGTTCTATTAGGGTTAGGGTTAAGGTTATTGTTACGGGAAGGGGTAGGGCAGGTTTGGGTTTAGGTTTAGGGTTCTGTTCGTTTTAGGTTTAGGGTTAGGGTTATTGTTACGGTTAGGGTTAGTGTTAGGTTAGGATTAGGGTTAGGGTTACGGTTACGGTTACGGTTAGGGTTAGGTTTAGTAAAAGTGTTAGGGTTAGGGTTACGGTTAGGGTTAGGGTTAGTGTTAGGTTAGGGTTAGGGTTAGGGTTAGGGTTACGGTTCGGGTTACGGTTAGGGTTATGGTTACGGTTACTGTTAGGGTTAGGTTTAGCGACAGGGTTATGGTTAGTGTTAGGCTTCTGTTAGGGTTAGGGTTAGGGTTATGGTTAGGGTTAGGATTAGGGTTAGGGTTAGGGTTAGGGCTAGGGTTAGGGTTTGGTTTAAATTAGGGTTAGGGTTAGGGTTCTGTTAGGGTTAGGGTTAGCGTTAGGGTTAGGGTTAGGGTTAGGGTTAGGGTTTGGTTAGGGTTAGGGTTAGGTTTAGACTAGGGTCAGGCTTAGTGTCAAGCTTAGGGTTTTGTTAGTGTTAGGGTTAGGGTTATGGTTAGGGTTCGGGTTAGGGTTAGGGTTAGGTTTTGGGTTAGGGTTAAGGTTAGGGTTAGGGTTAGGGTTTGGTTTAGGGTTAGGGTTAGGGTTACGGTTAGGGTTGCGGTTAGGGTTAGGGCTAGGGTTCTGTTAGTGTTAGGTTTAGGGCTAGGGGTAGCGTTAGGGTTAGGGTTAAGGTTAAGTTTCTATTAGCGTTAGGGTTAAGGTTATTGTTACGGGAAGGGATAGGGTAGGTTTGGGTTTAGGGTTAGGGTTCTGTTCGTTTTAGGGTTAGGGTTAGGGTTACTGTTACGGTTAGGGTTAGTGTTAGGTTACGGTTAGGGTTACGGTTACGGTTACGGTTACGGTTACGGTTAGGGTTAGGTTTAGTAAAAGTGTTAGGGTTAGTGTTAGGGTTACGGTTAGGGTTAGGGTTAGAGTTAGGGTTAGGGTTAGGGTTAGGTTTTGGATTAGGGTTAGGGTTAGGGTTAGGGTTAGGTTTTGGGTTAGGCTTAAGGTTAGGGTTAGGGTTAGGTTTAGGGTTAGGTTTAGGTTTAGGGTTACGGTTAGGGTTACGGTTAGGGTTAGGGCTAGGGTTCTTGTAGTGTTAGGTTTAAGGTTAGGGTTAGTGTTAGGGTTAGGGTTAGGGTTAGGGTTAGGGTTAGGGTTAGGTTTAGTAAAAGTGTTAGGGTTAGGGTTAGGGTTAAGGTTAAGTTTCTATTAGGGTTAGGGTTAAGGTTATTGTTACGGGAAGGGGTAGGGCAGGTTTGGGTTTAGGTTTAGGGTTCTGTTCGTTTTAGGTTTAGGGTTAGGGTTATTGTTACGGTTAGGGTTAGTGTTAGGTTAGGATTAGGGTTAGGGTTACGGTTACGGTTAGGGTTAGGTTTAGTAAAAGTGTTAGGGTTAGGGTTACGGTTAGGGTTAGGGTTAGTGTTAGGTTAGGGTTAGGGTTAGGATTAGGGTTAGGGTTATGGTTAGGGTTAGGGTTAGGGTTATGGTTTGGGATATTGGTAGGGTTAGGGTTGCGATTACCGTTACGGTTCGGGTTACGGTTAGGGTTATGGTTACGGTTACTGTTAGGGTTAGGTTTTGCGACAGGGTTATGGTTAGTGTTAGGCTTCTGTTAGGGTTAGGGTTAGGGTTAGGGTAGGGTAAGGTTTAGGGTTCGGGTTATGGTTACGGTTAGGGATAGCTTTAGAGTAAGGGTTAGGGTTAGGGTTAGGGTTATGGTTAGGGTTAGGATTAGGGTTAGGGTTAGGGTTATGGCTAGGGTTAGGGTTTGGTTTAAATTAGGGTTAGGGTTAGGGTTCTGTTAGGGTTAGGGTTAGCGTTAGGGTTAGGGTTAGGGTTAGGGTTAGGGTTTGGTTAGGGTTAGGGTTAGGTTTAGACTAGGGTCAGGCTTAGTGTCAAGCTTAGGGTTTTGTTAGTGTTAGGGTTAGGGTTATGGTTAGGGTTCGGGTTAGGGTTAGGGTTAGGTTTTGGGTTA